>NC_061113.1:58663497-58698772 GCF_002878395.1 Capsicum annuum | reverse complement strand
TATATATATAGTTATATACTACTTTATAAAACATATAAACATGTATACGTTAAATATATACTACCTACTTTAAAGTCTATAGAAAATATATACACATATATACGTATCATTCACTATATGTACTACTTTAAATAAAACATATACTACAATATATATACTACAATATACACACACACACTATATATAGTTATATACTACGTTATAAAATATATGCTCGTGTATACGTTAAATATATACTATTTTAGAGTCTAGAGAAAATATATATACATATATACGTACCATTCAATATATGTACTAATTTAAATAAAACATATACTACAATATATACACACACACTATATATAGTTATATACTACTTTATAAAACATATACACATGTATACGTTAAATATATACTACTTTAGAGCCTATAGAAAATATATACACATATATTCGTACCATTCAATATATGTACTACTTTAAATAAAACATATACTACAATATATACACACACTATATATATAGTTATATACTACTTTATAAAATATATACACATGTATACGTTAAATATATACTACTTTAGACTTTAGAGTCTATAGAAAATATATACACATATATACGTACCATTCAATATATGTACTACTTTAAATAATATACATACAACATATAAACACTATATATATACTACTTTAAAAAACATATACACATGTATACCTTAAATATATACTACTTTAGAGTCTATAGAAAATATATATACACATATATACGTACCATGCAATATATGTACTACTTTAATAATATACATACAACATATAAACACTATATATATACTACTTTATAAAACATATATACATATATACGTTAAATATATACTACTTTAGAGTCTATAGAAAATATATACGCATATATACATACCATACAATATATGTGCTACTTTAAAAAATATGCTACTTAATATAATAAATTAATAATACTTGAGGTTTTGGACTTAAAAGAAATTTATTTTTTCATTATGTGTATATATGATTATATGTTTGTTATGTTTAATTGTCTATTACTTAGTATAAAGCTTGATAGTAAATAAGTAATATATTAAGACTAAGTATTTAATTTAAACTAGAAATTCAATTTAAATGGAAAAAATTACAAAGCAAGGAGTGAATGAATGTTATATTTTATTGATTGTAAAATGATTCAAAATTTATAATACACATGAATGAAAAATCTACAAATTTTGCATCATTTTTTCCAACTCATCCATGTTAATATTAATGAAAACTGGTATAGGATAGTCAAAATCAACAGGGGCAAAACCATGAATTGGACTTGATTGTGCTGAGTTCTCCCTTGAAGTCATAATTTCTTCAAGATACTGTTCGTCTTTCGGCTCCACCTCCATTCCTTGATTTATTCGTTCCGTTCTAATCCAATCTCTAAGGCAAACTAGAACATTCATAACATTTCTTCCCAATGAGTGTCGGTTGTCTCCAAGCCGTTGTCGTCCCTGACTAAAAGCGTTCTCCGATGCAACAGTTGACATTGGAATATTCAATATATCTCTAGCTAATCTTGCAACTAGGGGTGTACAAATCAAATCGTTAAGTCAAACCGAACTGATGAATCAAACCAAACCGAGGAAAAAAACTGACTTATGATTTGGTTTGATTGGTTTGGTGTTCAAAAAAAAATTCGATCATTCTTGGTTTGGTTTGGTATTAGCAAAAATAAAATCAAACTGAACCTAAACCGAACTAACATAATACATATATAATTTTAATTTTTTATACGTAAAAAAATATTACTTATAATATACTTTCTAATTACTTTTATAACTTTTTTATATTCAGAAAATAAATATATATTCTTGGGCCTTTAGTTATAATATTAAGGGAAAAGGACATGAACTGACCATTTTAAAAAGAAATGGCCCACACTATGAAAATATGAACAATTGGAGCCAGTCGGCCCAATTTATTTCCTTTTTTTAGCCACTTGGCCCAAAACCACTCTCCTTACACAATTAAGGAAATTAAATGCTCTTTATAGTTGTTACTCTTAAATCACTTTTCTTTTCTAAATATACTTTCTCAAATTTTCTTTTTTTCTCCTCTATTATGCATCAATCAATCTACTGTATTTTATGATCAATATCAAAAATTGATTTGTTGTTTGTTGCATTGGAGCATTGAAAACTATGGACATGAAGCAAAAAATAGGAAATAAAGAAAATTTAAAATTAACGGGTAAAACGGTCAATTTTGACCTCAAATTTGTTGTTAATGATGATTATTTTACAGAATCATTACATACAGGTTTGTACTTGAAGCAATGTCATAGTTCTTTAAACTTGAAGAAGAAGAAAATAAAATAATGAGGTTTCAAGGTAAGAGAAAAGCCATGTCTTGGTCCATGTTCTTCTCAGAGGCTGATTCAATTACGGTGAGTCGGAGATGTTCTTCATAGAGGCTAACTCAATCAAGGTGAGTCGGAGATGTTTTGATGCATGTAAAGATAAAAAAAAGAATATGTCAATAGATACTCTTTTATACCAGATTGATACACATTTTTTAAAAGAGAGAAGGGGAACCTTTGCATGCACATACGGTCTCTATACCCAATTGATACTCTTTTATACCAGTTTGATACACTTTTATACCACATTAATACACTTTTTTTTTAAAAAAAAGAGAAGGGGAACCTATGGATGCATATACAGTCTTTATACCCATTTAATACATTTTATGTCACATTGATACACTTTTATACTACATTGATATACTTTTCAAAAAAGGGAGAGGGAATTCTTTGCATGCACATGCAATCCCTATACTCAGTTGATACTCTTTTATACCACATTGATACACTTAAATTCAACATTAGATATCCGCTGACCTCCGTATTTTATCATTATTGAAACTAAAATTATTATTTTGTATCAATTTTGAGCAAATTTACAATGGGAAAAAATTATAGGAAGCTAATTGAATGCAGATTTTTGGAGATTTTATACATAATTTATGGAATAAGAAAGATTAATTGAAGTATCTACAAAGGTAAAAGAATGGAGGTTTGGGAGTTTGAATGGAAAGGAAATTGTGAATGAAAAGGAAAGAAAGAAAGAGAAAGTTACTTTAACGAAATTTTCGATTATGTTTAAGCGTATGACAGTGAAAGTTAGCTAGTGAAAATAGTTTGTCGCTATTTATAGGGTATTCAATTTTGAGTGTTATTTTTATGATATTATTTTAGTTTTAGGTGCTATTGCTGCCCTTTTCCCTAATATTTATCCATTAGTTACAGATTAATACAAAACCCAATATTAATATAAAAACCTATAACTCTTCAATTGCTTCACTTTACATTTTACTTTCCAAGTTTTCACAGAGTTCTCATTATTTCCTCATCTTACTTTTCTCATTCTCCTCATTCGTCAAGTTTTGATTTAGGTTTGTTTCTCTTCTTTCTCTTTTTTCTTGTGGAATTATGTTATAGTTAATTATTTTATGGAGTTAAATTTTTAATAAGTTGTCTCCAATTCTTCATTCTTCTTTATGCTCACATTTTATGTGAAGGAAACTTTCAGACAAGCTATTGTGACTAGTGACTTACAAATTGAACCACTGAGTATCCACATAATATTACTTTGAGAGATAGTAGTTTAAACATCTTAGTAATTTGCCAATTTAATTTTACTTGGAACTACTCTATGACCATTATTTTTTTTAAATCTTTTTAGTGAAAACATTTAATTTTTTCTTCAATCACATTATAATTGTAAAAAAACCGAGAAAAAAAATAAAAAAACCGAAAAAACTGATTAAAACCGAAATATAAAAATCGATTGTATATTGGTTTGATTTGGTTTATAGATTTAGAAAATCGATATTTTTGGTTTGGTTATATTTTAATGAAAAACCGAACCAACCCGACCTATGTACACCCCTACTTGCAAGTACAGGATATTGTCTTTCATTATTCTTCCACCAATCCAATGCGTTGATCCGTAGTCTACGACCCTCTATCGGTGTTCATAATACTTAAACTCTTCTCGAGAAGTTGTTGTGTAAGTTCCCGCCTCAACACTGTTTCAAACATTTAAATCATAAAAGTAATTAGGAAAACCACTATGTGCCGACCTTTTAAAAGATGATGACTCCTCGGGAGGATGAGGAGCGACAGTTGGAGTGATATTTGTCGGTACAACTAAATCAAGTAAATCAGCATAATGGTTATATAATTTTTTTTTTATGTAAATGTTCGCATCACTCATAGCCATATACAAATCTGGTTGTTCTTGTTCTACATCTTCAGAGTTAGGTTCATCATTTATCTCTAAGTTGAAATAAATAAGAAAACTAAAGTGACACATAGTAGCATATTTCATACATGGATGTAGTATAGCACCAACCAAGTAAATAGAGGGAGTCAAATTTTTTTTTTTTTAATTTAGCAAATATAGCACCAACAGTTTCTTTGTAATATTCTTTATTTTTATATTCTTTGAGCAAAGTAAAAAAATCGATTATATATGCTAAAATATTACAAACAGTGGGATAATAAGCACCTGAAAATTCAACCGTAGTTATATAAAATTTTTTCAAAAACTTAACAAGATCATCAATTACAGCCCAATCAAAATCATGTAGCAAACATTCAGCCGAATCAACAAATGACGCACAATATTGGTTAAAAGTTAGTGTAATAGGAACTCTATAAGCGTGAAAAGTTTTTAAATAATCATACATAGCATTCCATCTAATATCACATTCTTCAAGCATCAATATCGGTCTAAGTTCATTTTGTTCACATTTAACTTTAAATTCTCTATTTTTTGTTATTATTTCCTTGAATAAAGCCAACAATAAGCTGGATTTTTTTCAATATAAAGCTAAAAAATTCAAGACCATCTCTTACAATTAAATTATATATATGACAAGCACACTTAACATGAAATATTTCAGGTAACGACGGAGAGAGATTAACTAACTTTTTAATAGCAGTCTTGTTGTTAGAAGCATTATCAAAAGTAATACATAAGACTTTTTTTTAAATACCATAAAATTCTGTAACTTTACTAATCGATTCAACAATAAATTCTCCAGTATGTCTACGATCTTCATCTTACAAAAAAGCTAGAATACGTTTTTGCATAACAAAATTACTATCTATCCAGTGACAAGTAATGGTTAAATAATCATTTTTATTAACAGCACAACCAAGATCAGAAGTTAGAGTCATTCTACATTGAATATTTTTTAATAATGTAGATAAATAATAAACATATTGTGAATGAAGTCTAGAAATATCCGCCCAACAAGTAATTCTAGGAATACTATTAAACATAGGATTGTAAATTGCTTGAATATAATGAATAAAAGCATCCGAAGAAGGAAAACTGAAAGGTAAACAACCCACAACTACCATTTTTGCTATTTCTTCCCTGCCCCTCAATTTTTTATAATTCTTAATTACTTGATTGGCTGTTGGGTCCATTCTAGTTTGTGTTGGCCCACCAGAAGCCTCACCACCTTGTGCAATAAATAACTCTCTTTGGTGATTATCTCTTATATGTCTCATTAACGTACCCGTACCTCCTTGATTGCCTCCTCTTTTATGCTCATATACTTGTTGACAAATATTGCATTGCACCTTAGTTTTTCCTTCTATACATGTCAAAAATTCTCATGCGATACTAGTTGGTCTACGAGCTCTTGGGGCACGGGGAGGACGGTTAATCGATTCAGATCTAACTTTAGCATTTCCTATTGCGGGTGTTTCACTAATATTTTCATCATCTTCATCTAAATTAACCGCATTTACTTCATTTACTTCTTCTATATCATAATTTTCCTAAGTTTCTACATAATCCATATCGTGAGTACCTACACCTACATCTTCCTCAAAAGGTTGACTAAGCGGCACTTGAGGCACATTGATATATCTACTACTTGAACTACCTCTACCGCCAGTAATTCGCCTTTTACTACCACTACCACTTTCGGGACAGAAATTTTTGACACTTTTACCGAGGTTTATTAATTTATCCATAATATAAATCAAACTAAAAAAATTCAAAATACACAAAAATAATAAAATTAAATATAAAATAAGAGATGGAATGACAATATCAAATTTTAGAAGTATCCGAAAGTTGCGACTTTAGAAAACTTCCACTCATATTTGTAATCGCTAAATTAAAAAATAAATTAAGCACTTTAGGAAATTGACCACTCGTAGTCCAATAAATGGTTCTTTCCCTGTTGATTTTGGCTATCTTATGTCAGTTCCCGTTAATATTAACATAGATAAGTTGAAAAAAATGATACAAAATTTGTAGATTTTTCATTCATGTACATTATAAATTTTGAATCATTTTACAATCAATAAAATATAACATTCATTCACTCCTTGCTTTGTAATTTTTCCCATTTAAATTGAATTTCTAGTTTAAATTAAATACTTAGTCTTAATATATTACTTATTTACTATCAAGCTTTATACTAATTAATAGACAATTAAACATAACAAACATATAATCATATATACACATAATGAAAAAATAAATTTCCTTTAATTTCAAAACCTCAAGTATTATTAATTTATTATATTAAGTAGCATATTTTTTAAAGTAGTACGCATATTGTATGGTACGTATATATGTGTATATATTTTCTATAGACTCTAAAGTAGTATATATTTAACGTATATATGTGTATATATTTTATAAAGTAGTATATAGCTATATATATAGTGTATGTATATTGTAGTATATGTATTGTAGTATATGTTTTATTTAAAGTAGTACATATATTGAATGGTACGTATATATGTATATATATTTTCTACAGACTCTAAGGTCTAAAGTAATATATATTTAACGTATACATGTGTATATGTTTTATAAAGTAGTATATAACTATTTATATAGTGTGTGTATATATTGAAGTATATATGTTGTAGTATATGTTTTATTTAAAGTAGTACATATATTGAATGGTACGTATATATGTGTATATATTTTCTCTAGACTCTAAAGTAGTATATATTTAACGTATAAATGTGTATATATTTTATAAAATAGTATATAACTATATATATTGTGTGTGTACATATTGTAGTATATATTTTATTTAAAGTAGTAAATATATTGAATGGTACGTATATATGTGTTTTTATATTCTATAGACTCTAAAGTAGTATATATTTAACATATACATGTGTATATGTTTTATAAAATAGTATATAACTATATATATAGTGTGTGTATATATTGTAATATATGTTTTATTTAAAGTAGTACATATATTGAATGGTACGTATATATGTGTATATATTTCTATAGACTCTAAAGTAGTATATATTTAACGTATAAATGTGTATACGTTTTATAAAGTAGTAAATAACTATATATATAGTGTGTGTATATATTTTATTTAAAGTAGTACATATATTGAATGGTACGGATATATGTGTATATATTTTCTATAGTCTCTAAAGTAGTATATATGTAACGTATACATGTGTATATGTTTTATAAAGTAGTATATAACTATACATATAGTGTGTGTATTTATTGTAGTATATATTTTATTTAAAGTAGTACATATATTGCATGGTACGTATATATGTGTATATATTTTCTATATACTCTAAAGTCTAAAGTAGTATAAATATTTAACTAATGTATAGTCGTATAAATGATTACATGTGTAATTGTGTATATGACTATATGTGTATATGTTTTTTAAATTCTAATGTAGTATATACTATCTATATTGTGTGTATATTGTTTAAAGTATTTAAAATGTATATAGATGGCTATATATAGTGTATATTAGAGAAAAATCTTTTATTTTTTTTTGGTTTTGACCGGGTTGACCCGGGTTGGACCGGGTTATGTGTAATGGGTCGATCCCGGGTTGTTTCTTAAAAAAATACTGTTGGGCCCGAAATCGGACCGGCCAATTAAAATAGGGTCGAAACTAGATCGGCCCATGAACTGGTTAAAAAGCACGGGCCGGTTCTAGATTGACCTGACTCGGCCCCATTAACTGGCTTAGTCATATGTTGTCCTGTGTCAAACCCTTTGGATTACGTCTTGGGTACGACTGGACCATACTAGTCGTATGGTCTGGTCACGAGTTGGGGAAATAAAATCGTATGGCGAACAATATGTGGATGTTCAACTTTTTGTTCTGTGTACGACTGGATGGTACCATTCGTATGGTGTAGTGACGAGTTGGAGGGTCAACTCGTACCCACCAACGAGTTTTCCACAGTTTTAAGTTGGGGGTATTTGGGATATTTTCCTTCTTAACTCCTTTTGACCCCACGATATAAAATACCCCCAGGGGCTACGATAACCTATTATTCTCATTCCAATACTCTTAAAATCTCTTATAATCTCTCTCGAGCTCCTGGTTCAAAAAAAGGCTAGGGTTTCTACAAGACAATTAATTAGGGGCTTTCAAGGGTGAATCTCTCTCTCTTCCTTGGTGTCTAAGGTATGTTACTCCTCCCTCATTATTAGTTCAACTAAAAGCATGTTCTAATGAACGGTTTTCATGGTATTATTTTGGTTTAGAAATAGATGTTAGTGGCTTTGGTTGTTAATGGTTGGATAATGTTTTCCCATATTTTACTTATGGTTTTTCATGTTATAATTATGGTTTGAACACGTGGCTGCATGGTAATGGTGAATTGATACTTGGTTTTGTTTTATGAAATTATATACCCTTAACATGTTTGTTAAAATGCCAATGAGAATGATTTTGTCACATAGTTTAACTATTCTTGAAATCTTTGCATTGCATAATATGGTAATGAAACTTTACTTGGTTTGGTTGGTTTTAAATGATTTGGAAAGGCCTTGGTGGCCATGGTTTTTTTTTAATTGGAAACTTTGGAGTTAAATTAGTTTAATGGCTTTGGTATGACATAAATGGATAGACTTGCAAGCTCTAATTTTGGTATGACTATACCAATGATTAATGCCTAATTAAAAGACTCCTTGGTAAATAACTGGAATGTGTAAATAGTTTTAACATGGGCTTAAAGAGGGTCGAGTAGCAAAGCCGTGGAAGGTGGGGGTCCGGGGGAACCGACACTAGAAACTCACTTTTGCCCATATGAGGTGGTCTTGGTGACCGTGTGCATAATGACACACTTTATATTTTGGGAGGTGTACTAGTTATCTCATGTTCTTGTCTTCGGTCATACGACTAACTCGCACTGGGGCCATTTCAACAGGGAGAGCTGAACCCATATAACCCATAGGTGGCTTTAGGATGGTCAAGCTACTCAACCCAGGTTAAGGTTTTAAATGCATGCTAAATCTGGTTCCCTTCCCCGGCATGATATATTTGCATGTATGTGATTACATAGGGTTATTTACTTTATTTTTGAATTATTGGCATTATTTTATCTTATCCCTGAGTACATGCTAACATTCACTCTGCTAACAATCTTCAGCTATTGTATCCCCACGCGATGCAGGAACTAACCATACTACCATTCCTCCTACTCAGTGATGTGGATTCGGGGACAACTTTGATTCAGACTGAAGTGTTGAGATTCCATACTCCATAAGGTTCCATTTCATGAAATGGACTTTTTTTATATAATTTCTTTGGTTTGGTTTTGACTAAGGTCGGGGGCATGTTCCGATCGGATGTTATTGATTCTGGGTAGAGACTTTGTCAGACTACTATGAGCATAGGCAGTGTCGGTATTGCTGCCAGCCTTGGTATTGGTATTGGCATTGGGGCTCACACCGGTTGGATATTTGATTGGATGTTTGGTTTGGTTATAATTATGTACTTCTTTAAATATCTTTCAATTGATTTTGTTATATCTTATTATATGTTCAAAATTCATCCGACATAGGGTGGAGGGCGGTTATGGTTGGTGTCTTGGGGGCGGTCTCCGTTCCAGGTCGGACTTAAGATGACCGATACGACTAGGACCTGGTTTGGGTCATATTAGATAGCAGGCAGCGAGTTGTAAGGAGACCTAATGACTCGTTGCTAGAGGCATTACCACTGCCGACTTAATTTTTCTATTCTGTTTTAATTAGGATTCCTTTGTTATTTTGAGACACTATAAATACCCTAGGGTTATTCCTTTATTATGCTACACACTTTTTATAATATTTTGGATACTTTCACATACTTTGATCATTGAGATTATTGTTCTTGAGTTTTTGGTTTCGTATTTCATTGGAGATTTTGGATTTTACTCTTTTATTATTGTGCAATTAATTACACGTCTTCTTTATTGATTTTCATGGATTGTTGCATAAGCATGGGGGGCTAATTTTCTTGAATAGGGTTGTGGGAACCCTGGTGGATTAACTATGTGAGGGAAGTGGGAGATTCATCTATTCTATTATAGTTGTGTGTATCACAATTTTTTCCGCATTAATCGTACCCCAAGCTACTGTAGAAGCTTGGAAATTGCCTGTATTTGAGAGCATCCTTACAAAAGAGTTTGAGATTGGGAAAAAGAGGTTACAATGGTGATTCGAAGCCATCAACCCTCATCTAATCAACTCGAGACTCAAAAGGTGAGAGTTGTACTAAAGTTATAGACAAGGGACAACAAGGCGACACCCTAAGACTCACAAGGTGAAGGGTGAGATTTATCAACACGTTCACAAGATGGTTGATAAGACATAACTTGTCAAATTTACACAAAAAGCAGTGGTTTGGTGAATTAAACACGAGAAACTTATGAAGTTGAGAAGCCAGGGGGAACATAGTCCTAGCGTTTGTCTTCTATTATTTATAAACCCAAGTATCCAAGTTTGACTACTTGTTACTGTTGACTTTAAGATCCCCCCATTTAGCTTTTCACACTACTTGTGGATTTTGTCAAGTTTGAGATACTGTTCCACGTATTACCAGTGGGTTCGACCCCAACCTTGTTTGAGTTACTATATTTGACACCGACCACACCATACTTCTTTAGAGGTTAGTTTTGGGCGACATCAAATTTTTCCACCATTATTGGGGATTACAGTGTTGAATTATTGACTAAAGTTGATGAAATTCATGAGTTTTATTTATTGTTCTTAGTTGGGTATATGTCGGTGTATGCCTAGCACTAAAATTTAAGGCAATCCCTTGCTCCCCATTGATTTATAGCCCGAAAGAATTCTGCAAACACCAAGAAGGATGATGAAGCATGTTCGAGATGGTACTCTAGAAGACGTTTAGGATAACCTTCTTGCTATACCTCCTCCTACTCCATATGATCCACAGAATGTTGTTAATAGACAGACTAAGTCGATGTTAGCAGAGGTAACTGAACAATAGAGAAGAACAGTGAAGGATGCCCGGTTGGATCAGCAAGCAGAGTTAGCCAGGCTAAGACCAGTAGCTGATTGTCAAGCACCACTCGATGGTGATCGTGATAGAGCGCATGGTGGTAGAGCTTGAGTGATCCTAGCTTATTAGTATCTACTGTCATATGATGAAGATGAAAAGATGGGATATGTTGAGACTGCTGAGACAAGAGCTATTATTCCTCCTACTCTACCCCTAAATGTTAAGCTAGATATTACCAGTGCAGTGATCTAGTTGTTGAAATTAAAGCATATATTTTTGGGGTTATCGACAGATGATGCAAACATATATCTTGCCAGGGGTCAATCAGGAAGCATTGAGATTGAGGTTGTACCTGTTGTCGTTGACAGAAGAAGTATTATTGTAATTGGGGGAACTTCCCAGAGGCTCAATCACGACTTGGAATGAGCTGTGTAGACAGTTCTTGAATCCATTCTTTCCTTCTACTAGGATACTGCAGCTAAAAAATAAAATTTATAATTTTTGATAGTTGCTTGCAGAGTCCATGTATGAGGCATGGTTTTGATTTATAAAGAAGTTAAGAATGGTACCTAATCATCGTATTCCAGGGTCAAATTTGCTAGAGATATTTTATAGATCTCTGGATATCATCTCTAGAGCAATGACAGACACTATATCTGGAGGGGCATTTTGCGTTTGCATTGGGAGATGGCATAGAAACTGCTAGATGATATCTCTGTCACTAATCGAGGATGGCATACTCGAGAGGCTGATAGGGGTGCTGATACATATGCTATTGGAGCCGCTAGTGACTGCAGAGTTGGTGATGATACGGTAACATAAGAAGTTGCATAACTCAGAATTGATATTGGGCTACTTTCAAAATAATTTGCAGAAATGATGGCTAAAAAGGTGAAAGCAGTAGGGGCACAAATAACTACTTTTAGGGATTATGAGTTTAATACAGATGAGGAAGCAAAGTAATTGGATCAAGAAGTGGTGGGTTTTCGAGCCAAAAGGCAAGGAAATCAATGTCGAAACTACTATGGTAATAGGTACTAAGATAGAAATAGAGAATGAGAAGGTGATTAGAGGCGCAAATATGATTATAAATAAAAGAATGATAGATATATTCTACCAAGTAGCCGAGATACAGAGTCAATAATGGAGGCAATGTTGTTGATGTTAGTAAAAGTCCAAGAAAGTCAGAAAAGCTACCTTAAGGAGATTAAGGAAGACATATCAGGGCTTAATTAGAAAGTTGAGTCGCACTCCATCGCGATCAAACAACTGGAGCAGCAGTTTGGCCAAATATTGGTCACGTTAACGCAAAGGCAGCCTGGCACTCTTCCCAGTAATACAGTGCAAAATTTAAAGAATAATAGTCATTATCATGCCATTACAACTCACAGTGGTAAGAACACCATGGATTCTACCATGGATACTACACTTGAGCCAACGAATAATGATGCTAATGCTAATGTTGAGAAAGCACCTAAAGTTGAAGATGAAAAATCACCAGGTGTTGAGCGTATTTCTACGGAGAATAAGAGCCAGGGTAAGGCTAACAAACCTGTTCTGAAGATCACTTCAAGACCTCCCCCTCATTTTTCTCAAAGGCTAAAGAAGAATCAGAACGAAGGTAAATATCAAATGTTCCTATCAATGTTGAAGGAGTTGTCTGTAAACATACCACTTGTAGAGGCACTGGAGCAGATACCTGGTTACGTAAAATTCATGAAATATTTGGTCACTAGGAAGTAGATAGTAATTTATGAGACTACGAACAATGTGCATCATTACAATGCTGGTGCCTCTAGATCGTTGGTTGATAAGAAGGAGGACCCCAGAGCCTTTACCATTCTATGTACCATTGGGTCCTTTAACTTTGCTCGGGCTTTTATGATCTAGGAGCCAGTATTAATCTTATATCATTGGTTGTGATTAACCAGTTGGGGTTGGGGACACCCAAACTAACATTAATGGGATTGTTGATGGCTGACCTGATCGTGAAAAAAATTGGTCAGTGTTCTTTGTGATGTGGTTGTAAAGGTAGCATCCTTCATCTTTCCAGCCGATTTTGTGGTACTTAATTATAAGGTGGACTTCCAAGTCCCTATCATCTTGGGAATCCCATTCCTAGCTACGAGTAGGGCATTGGTTTGTTTAGAATTAGGACAGATAAAGTTAAGACTCAATGATGAATAGGTAATCTTCAATCTATGCCAGTTAACGCTGCTGTCGGATGATATGGGAGTTGTGTCTGTGATAGACACCATTGATAACAAGGTTGATGTAGTGACTATTCCAATTAAAGAGAATTTGGGTGTTAAAGTATTGGCAGTGGTGATTATAAATTTTGATAGTGATAGAATTCAGGAATATGATGAATTGGTATGCGCTCTGTATAGAAGAGGTTCTAATAATAAAACCACTCCTCCCGCTCATCCATCAATTAAGGAGCCACCAGTTTTGGAGTTAAAGGCCCTCCCATCTTATTTGCGTTATGCATTTTTATAGGCCAACAACACCTTGCCAGTGATTATTGTAGCTGATTTGGTTGAGACAGAGGCAGAGGCATTATTATCAGTGTTGCAGAGGTTCAAGAAAGATAAAGGGTGCACCATTGCAGATATTATGGGTACTTCATTAGGCATTTGTACCCATAAAATCTAGCTTGAACCGGACTGTATCCCGAGTATTGAGCATCCACTTCGGCTAAATCCTCTTATTTAGGATGTTGTAAAGAAATAAATCATCAAGTGGTTAGACGCAGATGTAGTTTACCCTTTTGAAGATAGCAAGTGGGTCAGTTCTGTTCAGTGCATCCTAAAGAAAGGTGGAATTACTGTTGGGCCAAATGAGAAGAATTATCTTATGCTAATGAGACCAATCATAAATTGAAAAGTGTGCATAGACTATAGAAAGCTAAATACGTGGACACAAAAGGACCACTTCCCAATGCTTTTCATGGCCCAAATGCTAGATAAAATTATAGGAAGAGGCTGGTATTATTTTCTTGATGGTTATTCAGGTTATGATCAAATCACTATTTCTCCGAAGATCAAGAGAATACGACCTTTACTTGCCCTTATGGGATTTTTGCATTCAAGAGGATGCCATTCAGATTGTGCACTACTCCCACTACCTTCCAGAGATATATGATGTCAATATTCTCTGATATGGTGGAAGACACCATTGAGGTGTTTATGGGTGATTTTTCCGTGGTGAGTGATTCATTTAATGATTATTTGGTCTATTTGGCCAATGGTCTTCATCTATGTGAGGAATGTAACTTGGTGCTAAACTGGGAAAAGTGTCACTTTACGGTGAAAGAATGAATTGTTCTTGGGCATAAGATCTTGAAATGGGGATAGAGATGAACAAGAAAAAAATTAAAGTAATTGAGAAGTTGCCTCCATCAGTCTCGGTGAAGGGTATTTGGAGTTTTCTAGGTCATGTTGGCTTTTACTGGTGATTCTTCAAGGATTTCTCAAAGATTGTAAATCCTCTTTGTAAGCTCTTTGAGAAAGAGGTAAAGTTTTACTTTGATGAGGCATGTCCGAAGGCTTTTGAGTGCTTGAAAGAGCGGTTAGTGTCTGTCCCTATCATAGTGTCTCCCAACTGGTCTCTGCCATTTGGGATCATGTATGATACAAACAGTGTGGCTTTAGGTGTTGTCCTAGGCAAAAGACGAGAAAGGTACTTCACCCTGTGTACTATGCTAGTAAGGCATTAAACCTTACTTAAAAGAATTATATTATTACCGAGCAAGAGTTACTAGTAGTGGTTTTTGCCTTCGAAAAGTTTTGGTCCTATCTGATTAGTACTAAGGTTATTGTTCATATAGACCATGCAACATTGAGATACCTAATGGCGAAGAAAGTTGCAAAGCCAAGATTGATTCAGTGGATTCTCTTACTACAAGAGTTTGATTTTAAGGTGAAGGACTGAAAAGGCACATAAAATCAGGTTGCAGATCACTTCTTCATACTTGGGGAAGAAGCAATATAGAAAATAGGGGATGGGCTTGAAATTGATGATACTTTTTCAGACAAGCAGATTTTGACAGCATCGCAAGACCTAATTCCCTGGTTTACTGATTTTGCTAATTACTTTACGAGTGATCTTATCCTAAAAGACTTATTCTTTCAACAATGAAAGAGATTTTTTGTATGAGATAAGGAAATTCTTCAGGGATGAACCTTATCTATTCAGAATTTATGCATATGGTATGATTCATAGATGCATCCCGATGGTGGAGATGATGAGTATTCTTGAGGCTTGTCATGCTTCACCTGTTGGGGGTCACCATGGAGGAACCCACATAGAACATAAAATCTTACAATATGGGTACTACTGGACAATAATATACAAAGATGATCATGACTTCGTTGTAGCCTATGATCAATGCCAGTGTCAAGGCAATATTTCGAGGCGCCATGAACTCCCTATGACCCCTATTTTAAAGCTGAAGTTGTTTGATGTATGGGGTGTGGACTTTATGGGGTATTTTTTAAGCTCTTATAGAATCAGGTATATCTTGGTTGTGGTTAACTATGTATCCAAATAGATGGAAGCAGTAACTCTCCCTAATAATAAAGGTGGAAATGTTACCACATTCCTGAAAAAACATATCTTTTCTCGATTTGGCACTCCACGTGCAATAATTAGCGATGGTGGGTCATAATTCTGCAATTGCTTATTCAAAAGTTTGCTTGAGAAATATGGAGTAAAGTATAAGGTGGCAACACCTTATCATAATACAAACAGATAGGTTGAGGTCTCCAATAGAGAGATCAAGTCCATTTTAGTAAAAACTGTGAATGCCAATAGGACTAATTGGTCAAGAAGGTTGGATGATACATTGTGGACCTATTGGAAATCTTATAAAACCCACATAGGTGCCTCCCCATATCATCTTGTGTATGGCAAGGCATGCCAGTTGCCTATTGAACTTGAACACAAGGCACTATGGACGTTGAAAAAGCTGAATTTCAAGTGGCATGATGCCAAAAAGATGTGGATGAGTAAAATGAATTAGTTGGATGAGTTCTGACTTTAGTCTTATAAAAGTGTTGCACTATAAAAGAAGAAGATGAAGTTGCATCATGATCGAAAAATTTAGAAAAGAGTATTTGAGCTAGGTGACCAGGTGTTGTTGTATAATTTAAGACTTCACTTGTTTCCAGGCAAGTTAAAGTCTAAGTGGTAAGGGTCATTCACTGTGATAAGAGTGTTCCCATATGGTGCTATAGAATTAAAGTATGATGGTGAAGCTCGTTCAAAGTGAATGGGCAAAGGGTAAAACACTATATGGGCACCACAGAGGAAGTAAAAGTGGTTGATGATTTGAGCCTTGGTGAAGTTTGAGTAACCAAGGAAACTGAATCATGTCAAGACTTTAAATCAGGTATTAAAGTTGATTATCCAACCTAAACACGTTGTGTCGCGACATTAAATCAAGTATTGCGTGAGAAGCACCCATATTTTTGTCCTTATTTAATTATAGGGTAACTTGGGTATTCAATGTGCAGGGCTAGAGATCGCAGAAAAAGACCAAAATATTTTCTGGTGCTAGGACTCACAACTCTCTTAATGAGTCGTAATCAGGATTAACAACTCCTAAGAAGGAGCCGCAGGGTGCTGGATCTCAGACCACTCACAGGTATTTGGTTTCTGGAGTCATTACAACTCTCGAAATGAGTCGTAGTCAATGACTATGACTCATCACCTTGAGTTTTAATGACTAGAGACCCAGGTAAGGTTCCAGTCCTCACGGAGGGAGTCTAAGACTCGTAGTCACTAGTTACGAGTCGTTATGAAAACTCATAACCAGGCTCGATATCACAGGCCCAGCGGGTCGTCACGGCCCAAATCAAAAGATTAAAATTAAATAAAAGCGTCAAATGATTAGTATTACAATCATTCAATTAGTGGCTCTCTCCATTCTTTTCGGTTACAACTCCACTCAACCACACTCTAACTTCATCTCGACATCAAGTGCAATAAAATCTCCCACAAATTGAAAAATCCAAAAAAGGGTAGGGCTCAAAATTTGCTAAAGTACGTTTTAAAAGAATCCTAGACAAGCATCAAGTAAGTATTTTAAGTTTAAATTCTTAAGTGTTAAAGTAATACATCAATGAGAACTAGTTGCTTGGTCTTTATGTTCAAAATATGTATGCATATAAGTAGACGAGTCCTAGTCTTGAGAAATTTGAGTGATAATGGGAGAAAATGACTTAATATAGACTATAGTTTGCTGAAAGGGATGAATTAGAGATACTTGATATGTTAAATATCTATATTGTGTGTTGGGAACGAATAGGGGAACCACCTACTCTAACCTTCCATGTTACAATGGCTATGGGACTCTTAACGACTCGTAAGGCCACTTATCGAGTCGTTATATGACTCGTAACCACTAGTAACATGGTTGATTAGAAGAGTGTAGGTTCTTTTAACATTATAACTCATCTCAATGAGTCCTAGTCACATTATACGACTCGTAGTCAGGAGTCGTAATGACTGGGAAGGGTATTGCATCAGGAAATTATTTCTGGTCAGACAACGAGTGTTGGTAACGAGTTGTAGTCTAAAATTATGACTCGTTCAGAGGACTCATTACCTGACCAATAAACACTGAATAAGCAGCCTTCCACGTGATGAGTCTCACTACGAATCATAACTAAAGGTAACAACTTCCAATCATGAGTCGAAGTGTGCCTAGACCCTGCTACACTAACACCTTGTTTTCTTATTTTTCTTTCTTTTTTCTTAGTTATCATTAATGGGGTTGTTTCAATAGGTACTAATGGCTCCTAAAGGTGATTCATCAAAGAATCTGACACCGAATAAGAACATCCAAAAGAAGCTTGCCCCAAAGTCCACTCTTCACCTAAGAAATGAGGATACTGACGAGTCAAACGATGACCTAGAAGAATACCCAGTAAAGGGGTAGGTGGAGCCAAGGGAAAAAAGACCCATGGGCAAGAAAGAAATTATTGTGGAGGAAGACACACACCTTAAGTCCATACTAAGGATGAAGAACCCTAGAACCTCACTACCCCATTCACCATCATTCGAAAATGAGGAAGATGATAAAGAAGAAAATAGTGAGGATACTGGTGAGTAAGAATCAGGGTCTGAGGATAAAAATAAGGATGACAACGGGTTTACTTTTGGAGAAGACAACTGCGAGGAAAGTGGTAATCCAGTTAGAGAAGTACCACCACCAGAAGTACTACCCACTCTACTTTTCACTGAGGCCACTTTGTTGCCCGTCATGAATAATGGAGGTACCCAAAATGTAGGCTCTATATGAACAACACAGTGCTATAAACCCCAAAAATAGAAAGCCCCTAAAAGGTATTTATTTTGAGAGAAGGTTGACCACAATAGACATATCTGAGATGCCTACATTTGAAGCTCGGTTCAAGCAATATAAGTTCGAATGGATGAATAGAACACCGGGCCATTATAGAAAAGCATTGGTACGTGAGTCTTATGATGCGAATCAAATGGAGTTAAAAATACAAAATCCACAAGGAAATTTGTGGACGGGTACAAACCTAATATCAGACTTGGAGATCCTGGGTGTTCGGGTGAACATCTCAGCTCAAACGATCTCCTGGATATTACATGGGTTAGAATTTGTACTTCCAGCCAACACTGCAGAATTAGACTTCTTAGTAGAGGAGATGAAGAAATTCAAAGTGAAATAGATAGGTTTGGAAGATAAGCTTGTTCAGTTCTGGTGGATGGCCGTAATTATAACTTTATCTCATAAGGAGGCCCTGTGGGTAGTTGGTGGTGTTGGAGGATCATCATTATTCAAGAAGAATAACCTAAACTTTCAGGCCAAGGCTTGGTGAACCCTGGTTAGGCACAAGATGAGTCCTAATTATCGGACAATGTTGTGGGTCTAGACAAGGCAGCGCTGATAGTAAGCATAATGTCAGGCTACGATATGATGTAGTCAAGTGGATAGATCGTGAGATCAGGGATAGGGCTACTAGCACTAATATAATACTGGTTTTCCCTTATTTATTGACTTAGATTTTCTTGGAGGCGGGAGTGCTAGATATCCTAGATACTAATCAATTTTTTAGGCCAAGGACCATGATTGATTTAGGGTTAATCAATAATATAACTAACCCTATCTCAAAGATGGAAAAGTTAGGTGCGTTGATAATTAGTGAAGAATACAGAACTAGAGGCGATGACACTACAAGGTTCATTGATATGGGTAATACCCCAACTGATATCGACCAGTCCATACCCCAGGATTCTGATGTAGCAGGTATATCCATGTCTAAGTCAGTTCTAACTGGCTATGTATTGGTGTCGCAGTCATTTTTGACTGAGGTAATGTCGAGGTTGAGTACTATAAAGACAAAGGTGCGACATATGAAGGAAAGAGTAAAACCATAGGTTGGTAAGAGTCTTATTGGCAAAATGAGGATGATGCAGGCAAAGTTTAATGGGTTCAAAAGGAGGATTACTCGGTAGCTTGAGGGTATTCAATCCCCGTACTTAGCAAGACTATAGGCTGAGTTGGCCAAGCTGTGGAAATCAGTAGATGAGTTGCGTGATAGACCAATCCTTTTGATGCCTATTATTGAGGATAGCCATGGAGAGGATATGGTCGAAAACATTTGGGTTATTGATGATGCAACCCCTGTACCTACTGTACAGGAAAAAAAAATAAGAAGAGAATGAGACAAAGATCTAAGAAAGTAAACATTGAGGCAACAGAAATAGCAAGTATGCAGGATAAGTTAAACTGGGTAGCTAGGGTCCAAGAGATGGTAGTGGGGGATGGTAGTTTGAGACCCACTGATGTTGTTGGAATTAGCAGTACTACAGCCCCACCGCTTGATCCACCACTGAGCATATCAATTACCACCGGTGCCACAATTATTGAGGATGCCCCCAAAGCTATTGGGACCATCACTAATGAGAGTAGGGCTCGGTCTGAGCGCCCCCATGCTGATGATGTTTGATTCAGTGCCTAAGGATCCCAGGTATGAATCCGTTCCCTTATTTTTATTTCTAGATATACTGGGGACAATACATAGGTATTTAGTTAGGGGTGGGGGTGTACCGCATAGACACAGTAGGTTGTTGTTGTTGTTTTTCTTTTCTCGTCGGCTACGGTTTGAATGTGGAGTCAAGATATCTAGTTTAAAGGTGTGTTATGTGTTGTTTTATGTCTCATTTTACGTGTGTGATGTTTAATAGGAAAGAAAGTTTGTATCTAAGGCAGTGAATATGTTTTGACTGATGTTGGGTGCTAAAATTGTTTTATTTAAATAGTACCCCTCTAAAAATTTTGATAATTGTGTGATGTGTGCATGTGTTTGACCACTGTAAATCTCGTAATGGCATTAGAATTAGGAACATAATAACTGTGGCAAATAATTGCATGAACCAAATAAGTAGTAACTAACAATGTGTGTGTGAGGCGTTACCTAATTCCCTTTGTGTGCGGAATCTAGAAGTTGCCCGATTAGTCTTACTTAAGTCATAGGATCACCAGTTTGGAAAGGATCATAGGCCATTTTTAGACGCATTCCACTTTAGCCTGAATAACTAACCAAAAGTGAATAAGAATCCCTTGATCCCGAGTTTGAGCCTTAATGAACCTAAATTTTTGTTTGCACCAATTCACCTTTCTATTTTTTATTATAATGAACCTGTTTTGGCCCTGGTCCTTCTTGGATATTTTGCACCTTAACTCAGTCAAATCACCTTATTATAATGGTACGTGGGCCGCGTTGTTAATACTCATCTGTTTGGGTAGTGTAATTTGTGTATATTCCTAGTTTTTCATTGCTAATGTAATGAAATCACTTGATTCCACTGTGTCATGTATTATACCTCATCTATTTATACAGTTGGGTTTTAAAAAGTCAAAAAATAGGAAAGGGTAATGTGTTGTAAACTAAAGTTGAAAATTGACTGTCAAATATATCTTAGGATCTTCCTTATTAAGCATCGTGTTTGTTTTTGTTTGTGTTTTTTCCTGAGGGCATGCAAATGTTCTAAGTTGAGGGTGTTGATGTGCCATGGAAACATGGCACATTCGATACTTAAAATGGTGAAAGTATGCATTGACTTAGGTTATTTTGTAGGAAATAATATGTTTTATGTGTTGCAGGAAATTAGGTAGGAAGTGTCTTGGACTTAAAAGTAGAAGAAAATGCTCTCAATAAGTAAAGTACTGATCGGGATACGAGCCGTTAAGACACCTTATGACTCGTTGCCCAACTCGTAAGGATAACAATGGCTAAAAATAAGCTGAGAAACTAAGTAATGGAAGGGTCGAGTTATAAGGACAGACTATGACTCGTACTGAGAAGTTGTACTGTGATCAGTGTATAAAGACCTCAAGATTGATTCTCCTGTGGTTGTGAGTGAAGACCATGAGTCCTCATGTTTGAGTACGACTCATGGTGAGGATTTATAAAGACAACAAACTCAAGTACCATAAAGATAAAAAGCTGCTGGAGTGACTACGATTAGCAGGATATGACTCGTAATATGTCTATACCAGTCATTACCACTGAAGACAAAAAAAAGCTACGATAGCAGGTAGTGAGTCATAAGGAGACCTAATGACTCGTTGCCAGAAGTGTTACCACTGTCGACTTAATTTTCCTATTCTATTTTAATTAGGATTTCTTTGTTATTTTGAGATACTATAAATACCCTAGGTTTATTCCTTTATTATGCTATACACTTTTTACAATATTTTGGGTACTTTCACTTACTTTGATCATTGAGATTATTGTTCTTGTGTTTTTAGTTTCGTATTTAATTAGAGATTTTGGATTTTGCTCTTTCATTATTGTGCAATCAATTACATGTCTTCTTCATTGATTTTCATGGATTGTTGCATAAGCATGAGTGACTAATTTTCTTGACTAGGGTTGTGGGAACAATGGTAGATTAGCAATGTAAGGAAAGAGAGAGATTCATCTATTCTATTGTAGTTGTGTGTATTGCAATATTTTTCACATTAATCATATCCTAATTGACTGCAGAAGCTTGGGAATTGCATGTATTCGAGAACATCCTCACAAGGGAGTTAGAGATTGGGAAAAAGAGGTTATGAGAGTGATTCGAGGCTATCAACCCTCGTCCAATGTAATACCCTGTATTTTCGTGCTTGAATTCTAACCGTCATTCCTACGCGTCTAAGCTCTAATCCAAGTGATTCTCACATGAATACAAGTTGCATAATTATTATCCTAGTCTATGGAGTCGTTTATAGGTGGAAAATGTTTATAACAATGACATAGAATAAGGTTGAGCTAAGACCAATTGGTTCATCTAAAGTTTGACATTCAATTCTACAAGGGTCAAATTAAAACATGTATATATCTTAATATAAAAGGAATTTTTCATCCCAAGACCTATCAACTTATAGATAATTGAATTAGCTTTCCAACGATACCAATTTCGCAAAAATTTAATACCCGAGCGAAGAGTTATGCCCATTTTTGTGAGAGGCAGTAAGGGTGTGCGATGGAAAATGCGCCGCCCTATCAAATGTGTGCGATTGGGAGTGCGAGGCATACTTAAATATCTTCCATAAGGTGTGCGACGCACAACCTAAGGTCTGCCATGGGTTGTGCGCCGCATACCTCGCTTCTAAGTGCCAAAAACATCCCTATACATTCAAATTTCTCCTTAAAATCCATAATAATAATCTATACTTCTCTATCTATGTACTGTTCTTGAGGTAACATGTTCGGCAAGTTCCAATTTTCTCCCCAGATAATGCTCTTATATTTGTTGGCAGAAGTTTCAGAAGTTTCATAAAGTGGCTTGAGAGGAGCCTTCTAGTGTGTTATAAGTCCTTCAAATTTAAGTTATACCCTCGTTCTTATGAGTTATTTAATTAAGACAGAGTAAGGTGTATTATTAGATCGTTGAATATTGTGTGTCAAGTTTCTATCTCTTGTATTATGTAATCTTGTTATCATTATGTTTGTGAAAAATCAAAGTCTAGTGAAGCCGTGTGAGGCCTATTTCGATTCACTAGCATAGTTGCTTTGTTATTCATATAATTTTCTTAATCAAAACACAAAAGCAAAGTCTAGTGAAGCCGTGTGAGGCCTATTTCAATTCACTAGCAACTTATTGTTTATCTTGTTGTTCTGGTGTTAGTCGAAAGTGTGGGTTTCTGTGTAGTGACAAAAGTAGTAACATTTAGTTGAAAGTATTGTGTTAGTTGAACTTGTGGGTTTAGAAGTGTAGTGTCAAGAATGGTGGTAAGGGCGATTTATTGAATATGTATAGCTGAATTTTTGCTTATGATTGAATTAGTAATGAAGTGATATACCCTTGTTTATTAGTTTAGTGAAGTTAGAGAAGGAGATTATTAGTTAAGGTGGATTGTTGTTTCCTTGAAGTATGAAAAGAGTTATTGATGGTATTTGTTATGCTAGGAAAGTATAGGTTTTGATAGAAGTATTTGGTGGTTGAGTATTGCTAATTTAGGCTTTCCTGAGATTGCAAGAGAAAGTTTAGTTGAAATTTATAGAGCTATGAAAGTAATTTAGGTGTGAAGATGGGTAAATAGTAATGATGTGAAGAAGGAGGGCGTGTCAACAGATTATGAATTAGATAGGCCATATGATTATGATCGATTGTCATTGTGTACTGGTTTTTCTTAATGCTATGTTCTATAGTTTTGAAGTGAAAATTGTGTGTGAGATTGGGTTGTAAATCATGTTTAGTTCTAGACATTAAGTTTGAACAGTTGATGGTTCGGTTGTTGATGCTAGTTATATAGAGGTGATCTAGTAGGCTTGAACAGTGTATGCAAGAGTAAAAAATCATGTGTTCATAATTAAGTATGGTGTAGAGGTGTGCCCATGGTGCTATGGGGATGCATTAATTTTTGAGGATTATTGCATATTGTGTGGTTAGTAGTAATGTTAATTTTCTAGGTGGAGAAAGGCTAGTTAGATGTAGATATGTTTGCAAATGAGAGTGTAAGTCTTTGATGATGATTATTGAAACTAGGAATTAAGGATGGCATATGGATGGGTTGTTCAAGAATGAAGCCGGTAAGTTCAAAATTAATTTATTCTTCTGAGTTTAGCATTTATTTGTAAATCTTAGAATGATGAAATTATGGCTTAATCTCGAGAATATGTGGAGTATGCCTTTAGGGGTATTTTCCTTAAAGTTATATGTGGTTTTTAATGATAGGCTTGAATGTCATGTTGGGTGTAAGATGATGAATGCAATATGCACTAGTGAATCCATATCAAGAGTTTTAAATTAGTCATTGAAGTGGTAAGGCATGCTATGCTTAGGGTGTGAGATCTAAGAAGATATAGAATATTGAACCTTGTGGTTTAGACTAGTATTGTGGTTTGGCATGTTGTATCTTGTGATTTAGTGTTAGGCTTGATCATGGTGAGAGAACTTAGTTTAGTTTAGACCTTAGTAGAAAGATTTTGCAGTGCCAATATGAGAATTATAAGTTGAATCAAATGAGTATGGTATTTAAGGGAAATAGTATAGTTGAGAGAGAATTTGAGAAGTGATGCTAAGCTTGAAAGTAAGAAGTTGCATTGCCTATGGTCTAGCAATCCTATCCTAGTTTATGAGTTATATATTATATTCCATGCTATAGAGTTATATCAATGTTGTAATTCCTCAGTCAAATGTCTTGTTCAGAGCATGCCCAAAATTCTTTGCTCCCTAATGTCAATAGAATTTCGTAGAAAAGTGCTAAAGAAATACTCCATTTGAGTATGGGTAGTCAGTATGATCTAGTCCATATAGCCTGTAATCTAGTTTAGCAAGCAAGGAGATAAGCTCCTATAGATTCTTAATTTTCCAGCTTGTCTTACTATCCGCAGTCTTATACGTATGTATATTCCAAGAGGCAATGTGTTTGTGTCCAATTAAATTATGAATTCAACTCAGTTCATGCATCAGTTTCAGTTTCAGATATTAAGTCATGATTCAGTTCGTAAGTATCTTGTGTAGTATCACAGTCTCTTCCTAGTATTTTTATCAAATTATTACCATTCGGGGATGAACGGTCCCACGAGGGGGATGTTGTAATACCCCTAGTTTTCATGTCATAAGCCTCTCATCCTTTCTCATGAGATCAGATCCAGTGCAAAGTAATGGTTACTCATAAGTTAGCACTCTCGTTTCTATCTTAGCCATATAGTTATTTCTTTTTTAGGATTCATGTACTTGCAGACCAGTTCAGTAGCTCATTATTCTTGAGATCCAGTGATTCAGTTCTATCAGTTACACATGATAGCTTGAAGACTAATATTCCTTTGTGTTTCAGGTTAATTATCCACATTCGAGGACGAATGTTCCCAAGGGGGAGATAATGTAATACCCCGTATTTTGGTGCTAGAATTTTAACCGTCGTTCCTGCGCATCTAACCTCTAATCCAAGTGATTATCACATGAATACAAGTTGCATGAACATTATCCTAGTATATGGAGTAGTTTAGAGGTGGAAAATGTTTATAGCAATGACATAGAACAAGGTT
Organism: Capsicum annuum; assembly: GCF_002878395.1. Lineage (NCBI taxonomy): Eukaryota > Viridiplantae > Streptophyta > Magnoliopsida > Solanales > Solanaceae > Capsicum > Capsicum annuum. The sequence goes on along the minus strand of NC_061113.1, from coordinate 58,672,942 downwards.
GAGGTAAGACCAATTGGTTCATCCAAAGTTTGACATTCGATTCTACAAGGGTCAACTTCAAACGTGTATATCTCTTAATATACATGGAATATTTTATCCCCAAGACCTATCAAATTGTATATAGTTGAATTAGCTTTCCAACGATACCAATTTCACAAAAATTCGATACCCGAGCGAAGAGTTATACCCATTTTCGTGAGAGGCAGTAAGGGTGTGCGATGGGCAATGCGCCGCCCAATCAAATGTGTGCAATTGGGAGTGCGAGGCATACTTAAATGTCTACCATAAGGTGTGCGACGCACAACTTAAGGTCTGCCATGGGTTGTGCGCCGCTTACCTCACTTCCAAGTGCCTAAAACACCCCTATATATATCTATAACACGGGATTAAACTCCTATAACACCAAAATAAGTGTACTTTCTCTCAAAATCACCAAGAACATTTATTAGGGTTTCAACCTAAAAAATTCAAATATCTCAAGATTCAACCACGTGTTTTTAATAATTCTTCAAGATTCGGAATCCCCATTCCGAGGGCTACAAGAAACACTCATTATTTTCACGAATAGAGTCCCAAGGTCAAGAGTTCATTCAAATCTTCAAGTTTAAGGTATGTGGGGATATCAACAAGAACATCCTTTCGTTCTTGTGCCCAAAATTTATATTATTTTATGAAGACACATGATTTTACATGCTTTACTTGTGAATTTGAGATGGAAATATTCTTGTTGAAGAAACTATGATATTTTGATATTTTAAAGATGAATTCCATGAGCTTAATGTGAATATTCATGATTTAAGTTGAATTTCCAGATTCTGGTATGAATTATACATGTTGCTACATAAAGTGTGAATCTTGAAATATTTTGCTCAAGTATTAATATATGGGTTTTGAACCATATTTGAGAATTATGATTTTTATGAAAGTAATGTGTTATGCACACCTTGAGATTTGAATGATTTGACCTTTTGGTCTTGAAAGAGTTATTTTTGAACTCAAATGAGAAAAGAAATCCACATTTTGATTTATTATGAAAAGGGGTAGTATGATGGCTCCCGTTGTGAATTGCTAAATTATTTTGTGGTGAATTTTCTTTGAAAAGATCTGAGCTAAGTCCAGGAGTAGTCTTTAGCACCGAGTCGGAGGTATAGCTATGTTGGTACTTTCCTAGAACTATGTGCCCCCATAGGAGCCGGAATTGAGGCTGATTATATATAGTGATCACTAGTTTTTTGGATTTGATACTTATAGTCCTACTCCGATGGCAAGGATAAGATGACTCTCCCCAACGTGGATTGTATGTTGGACTCTATGTGGCTCACATGGGTTATGTCGGTTATGAGATCTCCCAATGTGTGTGTGCGTATTCTCCTATCTTATATGAAAAGTCTTATTCTTCTATCTGAGATGAAAACATATTTGTTTGAAAGACTGAGTTTGAGAAAGTCATTATTTTCAAAAGATTTAATGAACATATATTCCAAAGAGAATTGTTATGAGATTTGATTGCTTTGATGATTTGGAATCGAGATGGAAGTGAATTGAGATTTATTATGATGACTCACACGTTTCACCCAATATATTTTACTCTCTTATGATTATGATGATTTTAATTCGAGCTAAGTGAGTCATTCATATCAGCATGCATAATTTTATAAACTGTGATGATATTAAGATATTATTTTATATATGCATTGCACCCCCATATTCTCGGTACGTTTCCATGCTATTGACCCACATATTCGTATGAGGGCTACATTTTCTCAGAATGTAGGTACAAGGTATAGTGTACATCTTCAGATCCAGTCAGTTCGCGGCATCCAGTTAGCAGGTGATGAGTCCTTTTGATTCAAGGGCTTGAGTTAGTTATACAGTTTGAGAAGTGTTGTATTTTCTTTATTCAGTCCTATTGAGTTGGGTTAGTCGGGAGTCATGACCCGGCTACCTACAGTCAATACTAGTAGAGGCTTCATAGACAGTCAGTAGAAGTTGATGTATTTCATTTCAGTTTTGGTTGTAAAAGCAGAGTTGTAATCTTGTAAATTTAGTTTTTTATCTATCATATTCAGAAAGAGTTATTTTTCGTAGATTTGTATAGATTTATACTTTTTGTTCAGTTGCTTATGATTTATGCCAGTAAAAGGGTTAGCTTGGGGTCACTTGTGATCCTATGCACCGTGTGACGTCTCGAGACCCAATTTTGGGGCGTTACATCTAATCATCTCGAGACTCAAAAGGTAAGAGTTGTACTGAGGTTACAAACAAGGGACAACAAGAAGAAACCATGAGACACACAAGGTGAAGGGTGAGATTTTCCATACTTCACAAGACGATTGATAATACATAGATTTTCAACTTTGTATGCAAAGCAGTGGGTTAGGTGAATCAAACAAGAGAAACATACGGAGTTGATAAATTGAGGGAACACAGTCCTAGTGTTCGTCTTCTATTATTTACAAACTCAAGCATCCAAGTTTGGGTACTTGTTATTGTTGACATTAAAATCCCCCCATTTATTTTTCCACACGACTCGTGGATTTTGTCAAGTTTGAGCACTGTTTCATGTATTCCCTATGGATTCGATACTAACTTTATTTGGGTTACTATATTTGAAATCGACCGCAACAAAATTATTTGGATGTTAGTTTTGGGCGACATCAATATTCCAAGAGAAGAGTACAAAAGGAGGACCATTAGAGGGAAATTTGTCCATTCAAGAGAGGGTGGCCGGTGATCTGCGCCCAAGGTGCTTTGCAGTGTTCCTGGGTACAGTACCTCAAATCGGTAACTAAGGCTAATCACTTGTGTCCAAGATGATATGTACATATGCACACCAGCTATAGTAGCTCCCCACGCAGATCAAGCAACCCAAACACATTTTAAGCTTCCAAAATACATTTTAAGCTCTCTGATTCCATTTTGCTCAATGTTTGATTCCTTAGTTTCATTTTCTTGATTCCTAAAAACATATTTTGATTCTTAAACTATGAAACAACTAAGTAATTCATCTACTAAGTTGATTGATTAGTTCTTGAGTCCTATTTCTTTCAACGACCTATTTCTTTCAAGTTTTTCTCTTTTGAATTTGTTGTAATTTCTTGGCTCAAGTTAGTACATAATTTTATTTATTTGAGTCTTTCAAACAAGAATCCATTCCGACCTCAAGCCATTATTGGTATCAAGCATTCTTATTGGAGTACAGATTTATCAATGCTTGCGACGCCAATTGGTACTAAGCATTCTTATTGTTGTTTTTGTTTTTGTTTATTATTTATTTTATTAGGTACCATGGATGACAGCACCTTAAATATTATCTTAGCATTCCTTGAATCTCTCAATTGTATGATAGATAACATGTGTGAGAGGATGGATAACATGATAGATCATCTAAACTATCATAACTCCAACTTTCAATCTCCCTTGAGTAGACATGCTCCAAAAAAACTTCAAGGTAACCAAGCTAACTCTTGTATTCTAGTAAATGTGAAAGATCATTGTGATGCTAGTAGCCAACAAAGTGTGAGTTATAACTTATATTTAGATGAGCTTAATGTCTTTTTACTTCATAATGATAATATACAAGTTGAGAGTGTGGATACGCTAGTTGATCCTAATGATGACCTAATTGAATCTTCTAGTAAAATTAATTTATGTCTACTGAGTATTGAATCCATTATGTTGAGTAATAGTACATTGTCTTGTGAAATTATGTGGACCAATTTGTGTGTGAACCTAGTCTACCACTTGAATAAGTTTGTGATGTGGTAAATGAACCTTGAGTGAGTGATGATATTAAAAATATTGGTCAATCGAATAGGAGTGACCCTCTATTTACCTTTGATGATACTTATGCTAGTGTAAAAGGTTTAAATCTTTGTATTGGTGGTACTCTTGGGGCAGGGGAGTGTTTCCTGAGCCCATGTCTATGGTTACTATACCCATTTGACCCCTGTGACCATATGGAATATGGTGGTTCTTATTCACCCTACTTTTTGCTTGTTCAAAATGACAAACAAACTATGGTTGAGGTTGTTGGAACTCATCCCTACGATAGAGAGTCTTTTTAAAGATTTCTAATCTACTTGAGGGACAAATGTTGTGTAAGGAAAGGATCTCCAACAAAGATGAGTATTATAGAGGGGTTATGTGCTTGTTGAGACATGGAACTCATGTGAGTCTTCATGAGGGGTTGGTTGATTACCGTGGTTCCTCTAGCCTTCCCCATTATCAAAATCTCTTGAATTGCCAAGTAGCTTCTATGTTATGGGATTACACACCCTTGATTGATCAGTTTGATGCTTGGTTATAACTTAAGTATGTGCAACCTTTACATGATATTATGATTGATTGTGCTAACTCTAACCCTCATGCCAAAAGGATATTATGTGTGTTTGTCCTTCCTTTGGTTTTGTAAGATTTAGATTTGAGGTTGAATTTTTTTAGGAAGATAGGGATGATACAAGCCAAATGGGCATCAATAGTTAAGATCACATAACTCGAGGCCGACACAAGGAGGTTTGAGCCATGATCACCCTAAGGATTCAAGAATGTGCTTTGAGGACCTTCTTTGAGATCCTAATTAAATAATGTCGTATTTGAAAGATAGCTTGGAGCTGGGGAAAGCCATGGCATAAGAAATAATGAGAGCCCTTGTGGGTTATTTCCAAAATAGCCACTTTTGGGATAATTTTTGCAATAGGTTATTTGTGAAAAGGAAAATACTATAAATAGGCGCCTTAGAAATTTCATTTCCTTGGTTACTGATGAATTATAGATGATTACTCCTTTGCGAGTGAGTGGCAAGCTTGGATTAGCTTGTGGCAAGCTTGGATTAGCTTATATAGATCTTTCATTTAGAAATGTTGGTTGCTTGGTAATCCAATTCTCTTGTGGTTTACCTAAGATCTAGGTGCTCGTAGGTAATCAATAAGGAAGGTAGTTGGATTTTATACACCCTTTGGTTGCTCTTTTGTTATCTTTATGTGTCTATTTATTTATCTTGTTTTCCTATTCTTCACTTTATTGTTCTTTCTTTTTCATATCTTATTTTAGTTTTTGTTTTCATACTTTTTTTTGTATCATTTGATTTCAGAGTCGAGCTTGATTTTGTTCCCACGAAGTCAATCTTGGGTCTAGTCGTCTTAGAAAATCAAAAAATCACAAAAAAAGTTACTATCTATGCTTTTTTCTTAGGTCAAATTTTGAGTTTTTTATTTGTGTTTTTCTTGTGTTTCTAGTGTTATATTTGTGTTCTCTAACACTGTAGGAGTCTAGATTTCAAATTTGAGCAAAAACAAAATCATATTGACTGAGCTATCATTGTTAAGAGCTTGTACTTGAAGAAAATTTAAGTGGGTTGAAAAAGCTGGAAAAATTGATGAATAATTTGGGCAAAATGACATTGGGAATAACTTTAGAAGGTTTAAAAGTGATTAGGTTCAAAGTCCAAACTTATTCCGAGCTATAAGGAGAAAAAGTTGGAAAAGTTGGCGTTCTTGGAGAGATTGTTATCTTCATGTTAAAAAATTCAAAAAAATTGAGTGTTTGATCCAAGAGGAAGGAAGAAAAAGAGTGTAAAAGTTTTGTAGTAAAGTATATCAAAAGATTCCAAGGATATTCCAAGAGAAGAGTACAAAAACAGGACCATTAGAGGTCTAATTCATCCATTCAAGAGAGGGTGGTGGGTGATTTACGCCCAAGGTGCTTTACAGCTGTGCCTAGGCTGTTGTAGCGCCTCAAACCAGTGGCCAAGGATACTAACCTATGTCTAAGATGATGCATACATGTGCCACACCTACTAGAGCAGCTCCTCAACGCAGCTCAAGTAGCCCAAATACATTTTAAGCTTCCAAACTATATTCCAAGCTCTCTAATTCTATTTTGCTCAAGGTTTGATTACTTAATTTCATTTTATTGATTCCAAAACTCATCTTTTGATTCTTAAATTACGTAAAAACTAAGTAATTCATCTACTAAGTTGATTGATTAGTTCTTGAGTCCAATTTCTTTCAACGTCCTATTTCTTTCAAGCTTTTCTCCTTTTGAACTTGTTGTTATTTCTTGGCTGAAGACCATACGTAATTTTTTTCATTTGAGTCTTTCAAACAAGAATCCATTTAGACCTCAATATAATTGGTACCAAGCATTCTTATTAGAGTATAAACGATCTATCAACTCTTGCGATGCTAATTGAGAGACAACACAAGGTTAACTGTGAGAGCTTGTAGGTTAATTTCCTAGACTTAAATTGTTTGTTGTTTTTTTGTTTAGTATTTCTTTTATTAGGTACCATGGATGACAACACATCAAATGCTATCTTACGTCCCTTGAAGCTCTCAACTCTAAGATAGATAACATGTGTGGGGGGATAGATAACATGATAGATCGTCTAAATTATCGTAACTCCATCCTTCAATCTCTCTTAAGTGGACATGCTCTAAACGAACTTCAAGGTAACCAAGCTAACTTTTGCACTCTAGTAAATGTGAAAGATCATTGTGAGGCTCTTTAGATGAGCTTAATATCTCTTTACTTCATGATGATAATGTACAAGTTGAGAGCATGGATACACTATTTGATCCTAATAATGACCTAATTGAATTTTCTAGTAAGATCGATTTGTGTCCACCTATTGTTGAATCCATTGTGTTGAGTGATAGTACCTTATTTTGTGATATGTGGACCAACTCATGTGTGAACGTAGTCCACAACTTGAGGATGTTTATAATGTGGTAAATGAACCTCAAGTGAGTGATAGTGTCTAAAATGCTGGTCAATCGAATAAGAGTGGCCTTCTATTTGCCTTTGATAATTCTTATGCTAGTGTAGAGGGTATAACTCTTTGTATTGGTGGTACTCTTGGGGGAGGGGAGTGTTACCTAAACCCATGTCTATAGTCACTATACCCGTTTGACCCCGATGACTATGTGGAATGTGATGGTTCTTATTCACCCCACTTTATGCTTGTTCAAGATGACAAGCAAACCATGGTTGAGATTGTTGGAACTCATCCCTATGATGGAGAGTCTTTCTTGAAGAATTCTGATTTACTTGAGGTACCAAAATTGTGTAAGGAAAGGATCTCTAACAAATATAAGTGTTATAGAGGGGTTATGTGCTTATTGAGACATAGAGCTCATGTGAGTCTTCATGAGTGGTTGATATATTACCATGGTTCCTCTAGCCTTCCCCGTTATCCAAATCTCTTGAATGACCAAGTAGCTTCTATATTATGGGGTTACACATCCTTGATTGGTCATTTTGATACTTGGTTATCTCTTAAGTGTGTGCAACCTATGCATAGTGTTATGATTGATTGTGCTAACTCTAACCCTCATGCCATGAGGATATTGTGTTTAGTTTTCCTTTCTTTAGTTTTGCAAGGTTCAGATTTGAGTTCGAATCTTTTTCAAGAAGAGGAGGATGATACAAGTCAAATGGATGTCAATGCTTTTGATCACACAACTCAAGATTGACACAAGGAGGTCTGAGCCATGATCACCTTAAGGATTCAATAATGTGCTTATAGGACCTTCTTTGAGCTCCTAATTAAATAATGTCGTATTTGGAAGATAGCTTGAAGCCGAGGAAATCCATGACAGAAGGAATAAAGAGAGCCCTTGTGGGTTATTTCCAAAATAGGCACTTTTAGGGTATTTTTGTAATAGGTTATTTGTGCAAAGGAAGATACTATAAATAGGTGCCTTAGACATTTCATTTCCTTGGTTATAGATGAATTATGAATAATTAATCCTTTGTGAGTGAGTGGCAAGCTTGGATTAGCTTATGGCAAGCTTGGATTAGTTTGTATTGATCTTTTATTTAGAAATGTTGGTTGCTTGGTAATTCAATTCCCTTGTAGTATACCTAAGAGACAGGTGCTTGCAGGTAATCAATAAGGGAGGTATTTGGGTTTGATACACCCTTTAGTTTTCCTTTTGTTATCTTCTTATGTCTATCGATCTATCTTCTCTTCCTATTCTTTACTATATTGTTCTTCATTTTCATATCTTAGTTTAGTTTTTGTTTTTGTACTTTGTTTTGATATCATAAATTGAGTTTAGGTTCAGTTTACCCAAAAAACAACTCATAGAATTTCCTTGAGATAATTGATTCTAATTAAATATTTTTCAAAAATAGCTTGTTATTTTCTTATATCTCCAATCTATTTTACCTTCTTAATCTCTTCCATAGGACCATCATACTCAACCCTAAATCTCTTTTCTAGCACTGTCACATACTCATTCCCAATATGGTGGTTGCAAGTATTTCTTATGTCTCATAAAAGATAAGTGCCTTTAAATGGCCTCCCCTTTCAGATGATTTATTACAATACCTATTCTTTGATCAAGAGGGACCCCAATCAAAGTGAAAAATTAATTCTCATTAAATAACTAAGAACTTAAATCTTTATCCAAGGAAATTCTAACCTCGTGTTCTTAGTCATTCCATGATTGTAAGTACTGGTTTTAGTTGGACTCTTTTCACATATTCTTTTGATTGACTCAACTTCCCTTGCTGGTGCGGTTTTTGCTTCAATTGGGTTCTCCACCTTGTGACCCTCTTTGATTTGATCCTTTAATTGCACTACCGCCTGCTCTAGTCCCTTCAAATATGAGACCTCCACATTAAGATGGCTAACTTCTATAACTAGTCTTTGTATCATACCGCGTAATTCCCCTATTTCCTTTAGGGAATTTTCAGTACTAGAAACACTAACTACTCTTGTGCTTCTCACCATTTTTGTCGAGAATCATTTTGCTCTGATATTAATAGTATCTGAATAACATGAGTTGTATAGAACTCAATGATTCAGTTGGTTAGTTCAAAAATTCAACATGGGGAATTTAAGAAAGATAACCTAAATTAACGGAAAGAGAGGAATGTGAAATTGAGAAAATTTGTAGTAGTCAAAACTCAAAGTGTATATTTATGTTTTTACTAATGAATCTTATAAGTACTTATAGTTGAATACAATCAAATGAATGAATCAATATGAAATTTGTTACACAATTCTATCATTAACTAACTCTAGGTTTGTTATTGTTTACCAACAAACTTTCCCATAAACTTTTAACTACTTTGAATGACTTTTCCTCCTGTTTACTTAGTACTCTTCAATTATTTGATAATAGGTATGTCAAAAAAGTATTGAGGAGAGGTGATTAGACATGATACGATATAATTTCAAGTTACTGGGGACCTGACCTTAGATAGGAGGGTATGGAGGACATTAGAGTAAAGAGTTAGTGGGTATTAGAAGGTTGTTATGCTTTTTGAGGGTTTAGTCTAGTTGGTATGTGTTGTGTAATAGTTGTATTATAGTAGTTCTTTCTTTTTCTATCTATCACCATTTGTTATTTATTGCATTTGATTATCACACTATTTTATTGTTGTTCTTGTTCCTCTTTGTAGGCTTTGTTTTGCTTTCTTTGTTAGTTGCTAT